>NW_020170399.1:283985-327019 GCF_000524195.1 Echinococcus granulosus
AGGCTGCTGCCTCAAGAATTGTCCCGATCCACTGACTACCTGCTCACGGTTAGTTTTATAGCCTTCCTCTCGCTAAACCACCTGCATTCGTATGAACCATCAGCACATTTTCTTCTGGGATTTGATAGGACATGTCAGATGCCAGATATAAATAATTAATGTTTACACTTTTGCTTCTACTAGCGTTGCACTTCTAAAAGAGCCATTTTGTCCACTTCACAGTCTTCTCGGATCAGCACTTTGGCTGGCTTCTGAACGTTTCCTCAACCACTTAGCAAAAGTTGTTTAACAGAGAGTAATTGGGTGGCAAGACTTGAAGCAGCTTACTTGCACGAGAAGAATGCTCTGTCTTATCATCAAAATGTATTTAAACAAAGATTGATTTCTCGCAGAAACACAGACGTGTCCGTAAACATGATGGAGTGGGTTCAACGGATGACAATGAGTGCAAGAGAGTTGGTGTTGTGTCTCAAGACATCCTCGAGAAAAGTCGATCTAGTAAGCCTCGCTCCCCTCGCAGACCCGCTCATGTCCGTGATGCCGCTGTGGCGAGCAATCTCGGGGAGGAATTGAAGACCCCTCGAGCAGAGAGGGTGGAACAAAAAAGTCCAGCCAAACACCTCACCTCGCCGGTTCTTAGTGCACGAAGCAGGGTAGATAGGAAGGAAGTCGCATCTCCTATCAAGAGAACAGGTTCAAAGGGAAAAGAGAAGGTGGTTTCATTAAAAGTGGGTTGCTACACCTGCGTCTTCTGTCGCATCCAGTTTTCACACTTTTCATGTTTTCTTCACTGAACGTTGCACAACTTCAATTCCGCTTTTGTACCTGGGCATCCTCACCATTACTCTCTTTTTTTAGGATGACCTAGTTCAAGATGCGTCAATCAAATCGACAATAACTCGCATCTTCAGCGCTGGAGATGATGTCGAGGAGTTTATTACAACCCCAGCCCCAAAGGTGAATCATCTTAATGACCAATTAATGACGACTGCGTCATTTTTAATTCTAATTTTATTAAAATCCTTAATGAAATATGAGATAACGATTTGTATTAACCAATCGGTTTTCTGAACAGTGCTACTGATAAACAAAATGAGTAGCTTTGATATTGCATCCATAAGCATAGTAGTAATTTTTATTTACAATAAGAAATAACATTCTCAAATTCGAGACAGAATATAGATGAACTAGAACTGCCTTTATGGGTATGAGACATAAACTTTTAAGCCTGTCAAACCCATAAAGCCCTTGTCACTTAATGTCTGGTTGCTAAGCTATGCGTTTACATAAGCTAGCTAATGCAAGGCGGGGCTACGATAGTTTCCTTCCGGTCAACGAAAACATATTTGATTGAAAAAAAAACAATCAACCAGTGTTAAACACAAGCTTATAAGAGAATGAACCTATTATGGAAGTATAATTTTGCCTAAAGGAAATGCCTGCTTATAACCAACTTGAGACTACCCTGGAAAGAGATGTCTTCACCTTTGAACAACCATCCCGCTTGAGACACGGTACCTTAAAGTTGAGTTGCTAAGCCATTCAAAGTAAAATTTTAAAATTTTTTGCAGAAATGCTGCCGAAAATATGCATAATTTTCAGGGGAAAGCTTCAAAGCGATTCGTTTTGTGATTGCAGTCTTAACCAGATTTTATATCCTTGCTGCGTTCCATAATTTCGTGCAACTCCTTATCACTATCTTTTTTATGCTTTGAGCAATCTCCTCCCCATCAATCACTTTCCTCTGAGCAGGGTGTGACTGTGTGCTGTCGAATAAGTCGAGACAAGCACGGCTTAGAGGGCGGTCTCTTCCCCAGCTACTTTCTCCACCTGGAGCGACAGGAGGACGGTCGCCGATTCTTCCTGCTCGCAGCTCGTCGAAAGCGCCGTGCCACGACCTGCAACTATCTAATCTCCCTCGACGCCACTGCCCCCTCCACCACCACCTCCTCCCCTCTCGACGCACCCGGTGATGGCAGGTTAAACGTCGGCCATCTACGCTCTAACTTCCTCGGCACTCAGTTCGTCCTCCTCTCTAGCCGTAGAAAATACGCTGGTCTGCATACCTCCACTGGTCATCCCGATGTCGAACTCGCCGGTGGTGACTGGTCCAAAGAAATCGCTACTATTAGCTATGTAAGCCTGATAGCATCTCTCCTCACGTCTCAGTAGTGTAGCTGCAGTCAAGTAATGGACTTTCATAATAACCTCCTTAAATGTGAATTTTTTTGCATTTTGATCTCTGCTTGTTGGGTCGAATGCAGGCGAATCTTCAGGAAAATCTAGTCAAAAAGTTCATTGATGTCAACCAGTTATTTGAAGTTGTCATTATTACTCAAAAAATTGGTCGACGTAAGTCAGAGGCTCTTAACAAGCAATTTACCGCCTAGATTTGTGCCTAATCCTTTTTTTACTATTTTAGGAGCCAAATATTCTGGGGTTCAAGGGTCCACGAAAAATGACAGTGCTTATGCCTCCTGTGAAGGATGCTGTCGACCCCAAAGCAGCTAATGAGGCGAGTTTTTTGTCACTTGACTTACCACTTGTAATCAAAGTGATGAACAGTTGAATTTGTTGATTTAGCCGTCAAAATGTGCTATTGGGGGTTCGGAATCAAGAAGCGCTCTCTCAGGTATCATAGAACTGCACAACAAGAAGCCCATGTGGAATGAAGGTAATGTCACCCACTTAAACTTGTTAGTGTCAAGTCTTCTTTGGGTGGGGGATAAATGACGAAGCAAGTAATTTGTCATGAGGGCTTTAGGGTGTTTATTCATCTTTATGTTTCAGCAACATCGAAATCCTTATTTATACCCTAATCCTAGACGTTACCGAAAGATTTGATGCATCTCTTATCATGTCTAATCAATCCATTGGCTTTATTGGCCATGTTAATTTTATCCGATTGTATGTACAAAAGTAATTACATTGTTTATAGGGGGGATTTATCCTAAATGTCTCCTCATTCGCTTGCATTTACCACTTCGGCAAAACTAATGTCGTTTGTTTTTGCCGTATAGAAACGCAGTCCTACGTGCTCAACTTCCACGGTCGTGTGACCCAGGCATCGGTCAAAAACTTCCAACTGATAGACAATGGTGATGGTAAGGCTAATGGGTATGCTGTCTTTACCACCACTTTTGTGCCTATAAGAGGCTATGATATTTCCCACACGAGGAATAATAGTGATCAGTCCAACTCAAATTGTACTTTACCGATGGTGGCATGCTATCAGTGTCACACAGACTTATTCTGTTCCAAGTACTATTTGCATAGGTGAACTTTTGGGTGACCTTGGCACATTGCGCGTTCATTCAATAGCAATCGGATTCCAACCCAATCCCATCGATGCCGTTGAGATCAAATGAAGTTTTGAGATGATTGATTAGTGTGTTAAACGTTTTGTCCCCATACCTCTAGGTATCTAGTTTACTGGGGGTACCCACTTTTACTCCTTACAGCACATTACATGCTACACAAGAGAGCGGCGGGTTGTGCATTCGAGTAGCGACGGTTCAACTTGATGTGGGAGTAGAAAATGCATAATAGCTCAGTTATTTCAAAAGAAGTAAGATTTTGCTCTTACACTTGTTATGCGTAGTTTAACTACATCTACTTATTCTACAGTAAGAAGCCTTTTAATACTTAAAAAGGAGAGTGAAAACATCCGCCCGAAAGCATGGTGATTTTGCATATTATCGTTGAAATGTCAACTTTAATTAGATTCATGGAAGAGCGTTCCTAGATGGATTAATATTAATGTTGTGACGAGAGACTTTGGCCTCGAAAAGTTCTGTATGACGATCTGTCTGTTGGTACTACCATAGTACTTAAACGCTTTCCACCATCTACTGTTTTTAATAAACATATTCTCAAGTCAAGCTATCAGGGACACCACCTAACTTGATGCGAGTGACGAACCACCCAAGGTCGCGGAGATTTCTTACCTAGGTCAGTGTTAAATTGACATGGGTGGTGTTATACACAGAGCTGGTCAATGTTTTTTTTCAGGTTTCAACAAACGAATTTCTTTCCCATATTCATCCCAGTCTTAATGCATGAAAATTCCCCCACTGATTTAAGCTGCTACGGTTACTTCGTAGGCAATTGCAGCAGAATTGTGCACTCCAGCTCAACTAGTGTCAGGCTTGTCAATTGTCCCGTCGCTGTACACCCAACTTAGCCTTAAGAGTAGTCATATTAAAGCATCCTCCCTCAAAAGATCGGTTCTCACTATGGGCATCATTTAAGGCTGTATCAGGAATGCACTTTTATGCTACCACGAATTACCAAGATGGGGAACAGAGGTTGAAGTGGCTAGGAATATACTTTTGTTGACATTACCTTCTGGCATTGTAACTCAACCTTTCTTCTAATCCAAGAGTCGACTATCCTCATGCAATTCGGACGCGTTGCTAGCGACATCTTCACAATGGACTACACATACCCATTGACAGCGCTGCAGGCCTTCGGCATCGCCATATCCTCATTGGCCGGAAAGTTGGCCTGCGAGTAGGCTCCACCCGAGTGCGTCTATCCAGCGGAACAACAAACCAGCCAATACTCGCCACGCACACCAAAGGGCTAAAACCACATCCAGACAGCTATTTAATGCAATAGGGGAAAAAGTTCCTGTCGAAGAGTGCCCACCCCCTCCCCCCTGACCGTCCCTTTTGTAAAGCCGAACGAATTTCAGTGACGAAGGAGTAATTAACTTTTAGCACCTGTACACTTCTCGTTAACCACTTCAAACAAAATCATCAAATTCTAGCTAAAACGACAACAAACGAAAGGGAGCAGGAGATACAAACTCCTCAAATAATACAAGAACACGGGTACATTCATTGCGTTATTTAAATCACACGCAGAGAAAAGAAAGTAAGCGGAGAGGAGTAAAAGAAGGAGAGAACAAGACTATACACAGCACGTGGGTGAGGATGACTAGGATTGACCGAAGGTGAGGCGACCTTGTTCTCCACTGGTGGGGACAGTAGGGTGGTAGAAAGGAATAGGTGGTAGCAACGGTGGCAGTGCCTTCGACTGGGAAGCTATCTGAGGTTGATACCCGAAAGTTTGCTGTTTGTCGGGAAGGTACTCGTAGGAGTGGGCTTGTTGGTCAACACCTGGTGGATACCGTGACACATCTGCAGAATGCTGAGGAGAAGCCATGGTCTGCGCAGTTGGTGCTTGTGACTGTTGCTGCAGCGGCTGTGGAGCTGCTGAAGACGCTACCAGTCGTTGAGGGGTCTGAAGTGGTCAGGTTGTAGTGTGTTAGTGGTGGCAACGAGCTGCCTCATACTCGTATTGTGAAAGCAAGTAGCGATTCATTTGGCAGGTGTTATACGCACCTAAGCAGCAACGCCACTAGTCAGGAAAGCTTCAAAAGTACTCAATGAAGGCTTTCCAGTACCTGCCATATTATACTTATGCCGTTCAGAGTACCACGCAATGCATGCGACATATCGCCGTGCAAACAACTTGAGGATTTACGAGGGCGTGACCACTTAACCATTTCCGTTTGTGCCCCAAAAATTGCCAAACTTTAACAAACCAAAGCATAGACTTTCATTCTTACATCAATCATGCCAATTTCGTTTGATTCTGGGACAGAATAGACGGGTGCATGTATTGTTACACTTTGAACTTTACGGAAGTCACCTCAAAACGGTAATGGGGACCTTGAACAGGCGGGCACGCCAATTGGGGGATCAGTAGACAGCAGAGAATGAATTGTCTACCACTTAGGTGAAGTATTAGGCACTCGTGCCCGGTTTATAAACATTATCTAATCTTGAAATAGTCATTTCCATTTTCACCATCTATCGAGAGGTGACTGTCAAATGCGACTGTGAGGAATGACAATGCTACTCAAGCGTTGAAAAACTTCAAACTGCCACAAATTAGAGATTGCACCATTTAGGACTATTTTTTATTCGACTTCCATCAAAGAGCTCTTCAACTTGCCAAATACTTCCACCTAAGTGCCTTTCAGTAGCAACGCTAGCCTGATTCACTCATTATCCATTGGACTAGTCCAAAGCAAGTAAGTCAAATGGGATGAGTTATTCCGACGTCACAGTTGGTTTAATAAAGATGTATGCTCTGGACAGAGGAAGTCGAAGAGTAAGCTAACCACGAACCAAATACCACCTTCCTCTTAGTCAAAGTGACTGTAATCGTAAAACCTACAGACGGCAGACTGGGCGCGGAAAAATTACAATAATGAAATGGATGGATAGGTGTAGTGGGCTAAGGACTAAATGTCTATGCTTTAGAATAAATGGGGAATGAACACTTAAACATTTTGACCCCTGATAACATACCTGCTGTGGCTGAGTGGACAGCTTCGCCAATTCCGCAGTCAAGTGGCTTATCTGGGAATCCTGTTCACTCAAAAGAAGCAGAAGGTCCTCGTGTTCTGACTTAATGGTCGCCTTTTCGGTGTCAGCAACTTTGAGAGCGTCTTCTAGCTCCTGGAAAAAAGAAAGTTGTCATCAATCCAAATCATGTCGAAAAAAATAGCTACAGTCGGAGAAACTTTTGGATCCACATCACCCATGTGCATCACTAACCCGATCATTCAACCAGCAATTCATACCTCACATACCTAATCAATGATATCAACAAACAAAAGTAATTCATAAACCTATGCGATGAAAACCAACAAAACAACCAAGTGAAAATCGCGAAGATAAAAGCCAGAACTTACTGAAATTCGCTTCTCTGCAGCTTCCAGTTTTTCACATTTTTGGGCCTAAAAGGTAAGGTTGGACAACTAGGTGGCGGAGTAGAGGCACGAGGAACCGCAGGAAAATCGGTCACACTTACCAATGCCACTTGCAGGTCCGAATTGGCTAGAAAAAAGGGAAGGAAGGAGAAAAGTAAATTGATTAATGCAACGTGAATTCTCGCTTTCATTAACAAATAAATCGACGATCATCGGATAAGCAGGTAGTGTAAAAATTAGAGGCCCAAAATTAATAACACTCTTGAGCGACTCAGACCAGGGTTTTAAAAAGTAACGGAGTAGGCAACGTAAATTTAGATCTTGACATATCGCACGAAGGGTTGCATAAAGTTACAAAACTGCTCGAAGTAATTCAAAAACTGTTACAACCTATTTACGTTAGATTGAGGATGGAGAACTCAGAGGTATAACGAGGTACTCTAGCTAGAATGGGCATTCCATAGACGCCCAAGGAAGTACTAGTCACTGAAATGAAATAACTAGATGATATCTAAAAAACCGCTCACCAGCGACCGCAGAGGCCTCATCCTGCTTCTCCGCAGGATAGCCGTTTTGATGCACAAAGGAGAGTTGACGCTCAAGTTCAATAACGCGTAGTTGGAGGCTCTGCAGAGCGGCATCGCGTTCGGCCACAGCCCCCTGATAGGCCAACAGCATCTCCTGTTGGTGAGCCCATCGCTTCGCCTCTCCCTCCTCTACCGCCACCGACAACTCCACCTGGCCATTACCCTGGGTGACTCCGGAGCCCTCTTCCGTCTGACCGCTCGATCGGGAAAGGCGCGTGCATACCTCGACTGTAAATCACGCCAGTAGGCTCGTCAACAACTAAGAATGCCTCTCACTAGAGCGTAAGGTTGTCATCACTCCCCCATCTCAATATACATTAAATATTTTAACCATCGAATCGTCAAGCCTATTAGTATTTCAAAAGCCAGTAGATGATAACGTACACTCAACAGTTTTGAAGAGCCGGGTGAAGTCATAATCGAAAACCAAATCATTTGGTTTCGCAGCCTCCAATAGGGGACGTTTTATAACACGGACAAACTCGTCCGAGCGATAGACCTGGCCGATGCGTTTGACTAGATCGTCGACACCAATGCGTTTGTCGATCGTCTTCATGAGAGACTCACTGAAAGAGAAGCAAAATGAAAGCAAGAAAAGGTAGAAGCAAACAGTAGGAGCAAACGCACGCCTACCTGTCGTAGCCCTCAACAGCACCGTTGTTGTAGCACACACAGATGCCAATGAGGAGGGCTGAGAGACAGCTGATAATGTCAATTTCCTCGCCCTCGCCTGCAAGCACATCAGCAATGAGGTGCGAGAGAGCGGCACCAGCGCCACCGCCGCCGCCGTTATTTTTGTTCGGTGCGGCTGTGGTCGATTGAGAGTGGCGATTGGCAGGACGAAGAGAAAGGAAGGCCTCCACTGCCAGTGGACAGTGTGAGAGCCAGGCACAGAGGAACTGTAGTAGACCTATCTTACCTTGAGCACGCCCGGTCTATCTCGTGTAGAGAGAGAAAAGAACAGATTCTTGCGCTTTCTAAACGGCACTTCGGCACGAACATTAAATAATGCTGCATAACGGAATCCAAACTGCTGTTTAAAGATTCAAACAAATGTTTATCTTTATTTTTGGTAGTGCTATGGATTTCCCATGACTAACAATTTACTACCCTTTATACCAAGTGAGATTTCACCAATTCCAGATTACCCCTATACGAGTGAATCGAAGACGGGGATAGAATAAACAAACCTGGGAGATGAGACGAAAGCATTGATGCATGAGAGTGACTGGAGGGCCACTGCCTGAGGAGGGAGCCATGTGGACGCGGAGGAGGCTCTCCTTCAACCCGCGGTTATGGTTAATAGAGTGGAAGAGTGCGATAGCCGAGAACCAGGCTGAGAGGGCATCCTGCGAGAAGAGACCACCGCATAGCAATTGCCCCGCACTCATCACGCATGCAGCTAAGGGAACAGAAGCACAACCATTTACGATTACCAAAGTGCTACCAGTTGAATGTCTCCTTTAACTCTATCATCATATGAAGGTAATTTTGAGGAATCTCCGTCTCATGGAGCCTTAGGGAGCAACTCGGACGTCTTACAATGACAATTTTCGCGATAAGCTTTTTCATTTACATCGATACACCATCTGTATGCGCAAGGACTAATCATGTTCTCATTGCAAATTAGCAAATAAAGCGGAATCCAAAATTTAAAAGCACATTGACACCAAATCAAATCATGGCACAACAAAATACCTATCAATGTCACGAATGCCTAGAAGAATGCCGGAGAAAAATTTAATGACTTGTTAGCAAATATTATGATCAGCTCATACTTAAATTCGCATAACTATCAATAAAATTGGTGCTCTGCGAAAGAAAAATCAGGTCTAGAATTACAAAATATTTAGGAGGCCTATTAAAAAAATTGTATGCACGAGAATTATATTCCTCTGTATGGCTTGAAATAAGCTTTTAAAACGACACGAAGAGTGGTTCGTTCACAACACCACCGAGTAGGGCTTATCAGATCTGGCGAAAATAGTAACAAGGATGATAGTTATCTGTAAATTCAATGGAATCACCACAGAAAAACAAATTTACACTGAAACCAAATAGGCTTTGTGTTCACAAATTGTACTGACAGTTGAGGAAACCGCTCAGCCGATAAATTTCAAGTCCAAACTCTGTGGAGCAATGGTTTTGGCAGTAAAAGCAATGCCTTAGGTTGCACAGCTTGTTCACAGGGATAAAGAATGCCAATGTTTACTGTGTTCAAAGTAGTTTGGTAAATACAAAGCATTAAACACTGAAAGAGAAACTAATGCTCAGAAAACAAGCAGCGGATAGTACAGCGTCGATTTTATAGATAGGCATTTGGAAGACACTGGAACGCTAAATTCAGTAGCACGGAAATAACTAATCATAAAATCTGGAAGTACTGCATGCCTCGCGCCTGACTGGCTGAAAAGCTTACTCAGTACAAACACAGGAAACTATCCTTGTGGACAGAGCAAGGCAATACCAAAAATGTTGAGAAAGTAATAGGTAGGTGAAAAATCCAGGAGGCTTGTTTTTAACGTTGAGAATTTAGCTCTAGTACTTTAAATAAAAATTTCCTTCGTAAAGAAACCAAGCAGCACCTGTACTGTCACTACCGGAAAAGGAATATGAATAATTCGACAAAATAAACGAAAGATCACCACCAAGAGACAGGATGCCTTACGTTCAGAATGTTTTGGTAGGAGAGTCGAAACCACAGTGGTCTGGATCTCGCTATTGTCCGCAAGAAGACACTGGAAACAATAGAGCACAGCCAACCGGACAGCGAGTTGTTGACGCTCATTGACCATGGTGACAAGAAGAACGGTAATAGCGGGCTGAGGTGGCTCGGAGGGTGCAACCATGGCAACCACTGCCTCCTGATTAGTTGGACAACCGCGTATTATTTCACCCAGACTATAGAGAGTTTCAGTCAGCAGTTCCGCCGGCACTCTGCCTGCCATAACCACCTTCCAGAGACTGTTCAAGAGGCCGCAGGCCCGCATCTCTTCCTGGCAACTTTTGACACTTTGACTCTTGTTGATGGTGCTCATCAGAGTCCGGAAGATCTACAAGCGTTGCGGTTAAAATTAGAGAGCATTAACAAAGCAAACATGATCACAAACATTCTATCTGTGCCTAATGAGGTCAGGAATATTACCAACGGAGGCAAACTGGTGCCCATGAGAAAGAGAATAACGTCAAAGTTGCAGGCTCTAGGTTCTCATTCCTTTCGTAACAAGAAGTTCCTTGTCAGAAAAAAGTATAGTCAAGTGCTATACATTTTCATAAATATTTGCTTGACAATGGGATATGGGTTCCAATGTGAATGTTCACCTTGGCGGAGGTATGGCGCGTGCCCACTCAACTCCGGGTTGACTACTGAAAATTCAAAGTAAACCCATTCTTGCCTATTTGCAATATGATGATTGGTCGCATAGTTAGTATCGACACAATTAAACCCTACCCGCATATGGCATAGGCCAGTTAAGGAAAGTGAGCAAGGGCATAGTCTCCAAGACATTCCAGAATGCCCAAAAATTAGGTACGAGAAGGGAACTACTGAAAAACTAAAACAGGAACCTGATTGGGGTTAGTGACATCTGCACCACTAAATGTTCAAAAAGTTCTCAGATCAGATAATTTCAGGGTCCGGATCTTTCTGCATCAAAATAAGACACTGATCACGATTTTCCTGGAAAAACTAAGTTGATCAACTTGAAATAAAAGGACCTCTACCTCTACTGGAAAAGAATTAGTTTATAGCTTAAACGCTGAAAATATTAACCTTTGAAGCAACATATTATTGATGAAAAGAGGAATTTTCTAGGATTTATTGGGTTTTTACCATTAAAAAGGATTATGGAGTAGTAAAAAAACTAGCTCGTCATCACCTTGAAAATTAAAAGATTATGCCAACTTCGACAATTTTCCAAACTTTCACAATTAAGTGATGACAACTTTCATGAAAGCAGCACACTGACCTATCAAAGCCAAAACTTTCCCTTGACCTCTATCCCGAGTAAAAATCCGTGAGCTAGGTAGCAAATAGGCCTTTTAAATCAACTCCAATGTCACTTATAGGCGAAGCCTTACTCAAGAGGGAGAGGATGAATTCGAAGGTACAGTATTCATTAAAGTCACGATATTCTCAGGGTCTTTCTTATAATTAAGTTTTCTTAAATGGGGAAAATGAATGACCCCCAAACTTTCAATACATTCACTATTCAAACCATTGCCATGAAATTCAAGAATCTCATACGCTTCCCCATCAAATCATATTATTCGTAAAATTTTTTTGCCAAAACCTTCATTTCAAACAAAATGTTTGTTTGGCCTAAAGGTTAAGCTCGAAGCACACAACACTAAAGGTCAATAGAACGGAAATTTGAAAGGAAGCCGTGTAGCAAATAAATAGTAAGACGAATTTAAGTGTTTCAAATGGCCGCTCTTGCTCAGCCCCGCCTGAGTGACTGATATCAATCATAGATGAACTTTGAGTGTACTGGATATCACTTGAAGACTAAGGTCATGCAGTGACTAACTACACTTCACCGAAGTAACTGAGACTGACGCGTCGGAGAGTCTCCACCGTCTAGCCGCCAGGAATGCGTGCACTCACTGCATCCTCTTCTACTCATCCATGTGAAATTAATAGTGGAGACGTCTGTTCTGAGGTCTATCTATTGAGTATCCGGTTGAGAGCCCGATAGGATCCAGACCAACTCGAGCACATAAACAGCTTATCGGAATTGATGATTCAGTACACAACGATAAGGCTTTCTGATTTACTCCGGAACGCAATAGTGAATTGTGATTTCCTCGTAATAAAGAACAAAACTGAGGTCCCATATTCACCCCCCATTACACAAAACTAGGACTTCACTTGAAATGTGAGGCAGATATGACTAACTGACCTTGAGGAGCCAGCTAACATTGACCAACTTCTGCGCCGACCAAGTGGAGGACTCCTCAAGCTCCTGAGGGATTTGTTCAAACAGTTTGGCTAGACGCTGCACGAATCGGCAGTCCTTGAAGAGGACTTGGTTTTGCTGATTGCCCGCGAGTAGTTGGTGAAGCAGACGGAAGCAGTCCTCAATCACCACACCTCCGTCGCCCACTGTCTCTGCCTCCACAATAGAGAGAATACGCTCGAACACGTTCTCAAAAGCCACTATCTTCTGAATGGTCGCGTGGTTCTTTGTGAAGTAGAGCAGAAGCAGGAGGCCCTATACCCAAATTTCCAATGAAATACTTGTGTTTATCAGTAGAATGCTTCAACTTCTCCAAAAAGTTTTATGCCACTTTTCCAATCGTAAAATAGTATTGAAATCAAAACTAAGCCTCTTAATGTCATTTTAAAACTTGTTCTCATTCCCGTAGTTGACCTGCCACCGTAAAAAAAAACACTGAAACCTGTCATTCGTGTCGCTAGGGTCAGATCAGAAAGATTGAATAAATGCTTTGCAAAGGCTAAGCTCGATTTTACAATGACAATTTAATAATATGAAGTGATTTTACACCATATATTTAATTCATAATGAGACGTTACGTTTAGAATTTATAAGATCTAGGGGCGTTTATGACAGCTGCTGAAGTGGAGTGAATCATCTCTAACTTATTTTAGAAAGCCTCTTCCCAGGCTAGCTCATCAAAAGTCCACCAGATAGGATTTGCGCAATTAAAAAACCTTGGAACCTACCACACTTTCTCTTAACTCAAATGAAAAATATCAAGAGTTATTCCACCTACACCAAATACCTCGATCGAGCAATTTAATTTTTTTGTCTAAACTTAAGACGGATAAGGAGAACAGACAATCCAGTTTCAAAAAAACGACATTTTCATAATCATAATCATCTGATGGAAAAAAGGTGGACTTACGTCATTTCGAATGACCTCCATAGGGTCGCACAGTGTAGCCATGAATTTAGAGACTGCCATGGGGGAATTGAGTAGCAAATCCTGAACCCCTTTTCGATTATTTTGCAGCATGAGAATCAACAGCTGAATAGTCTGCCTTCTAAGATGCATGTCGTAGGACTGAGATATCATTAAACAGAAAAAAATAGTAGTAAGCATCACTGTGTGAGACAAGGCATACGTTCCAACATTGGCAAAATTTACCGAAAGGAAGGAAAGCACCAATTGGACGTTCTCGGGGTCCTTTACAAAAATCTCGGTAAACTGCTTTCCCAGATCTGGTGGAATGTTGACTAACTCCTGTGGATCCATATCTGTTCGCGCGTCATTCATTATGTTGCAAAGCGCATCCAGGGCGTACGAAACAGTATCCGAATCCTCGCTTCGAAAGCATCGAAAAAAAGACGGCACAAATCGGAACTAAGCTCCTAACTCAAACGGTTAGTTAATAGTGCCACTTATACACATAAAACGTCACTTAAAACGTCGGAAATCCTTTGTAAAAATTAATCTGTTCGTCAAAACAATATTATCCGGCTTTGACATTCACTTGAAGTATTGGAATGATATTACACCCTATTTTAGAAGCCGAGTTCTTGACTTAAAACTCAAAGTGTAGAATGGCCCATATGTTTCACATTTGAATTAATAAATGCGAAAAAGTTTCCGTAATTAGCGCACACAAAGGTGAATGATTTGATTACGTAAAAGATTTCAATAAACCTCACCGAGAAGTGAGAACAAGCCTATTACAGAAGGAAGCTTTCTGTAGGAGATTCTAATGGTTGAGTGCTAACGATGCAAAATGAACAAGAGTCACTCAAACATTTACAGGAAAATGCCTTATAAATGAGCATGACACGCACATTTAAATCTAAAAGATTCTGAGAAAAAATTAAAATAAAATGACATCTAACCTGTCTCGCGAAAGAGCCTCAATGCACGCAGGCATGGCTTGAGTTCCGACCTCAAGACGGTAGCGTTTAGAAAGGGCCTTAATGCCACGCATAGAGTCGCGTCTGTCCTCGACACGAGTCGCCGTCTGCAGACGTTCCACGAGAGTCTCAATCTGAAGTGGGAGTCTCAAAATGAGAACTGGGTTGAATGATGGGGAGGGAACTGTTAGCTTTTACTTACGACGTTCGCACCAGCATCTTCACCAATCTCCGTAGACTGGGAAAGGTATCGCCGGAACAGATCCATGTCTGTTGGAAGTAAAAGGAGTGAAATTCACGACAACAAAAACAGAAGGACAGAGGCGCATTAGGTTGAATATCAGTGAGAATAAGCTAAAAGTTCAGCTTTTTAAACACATATATACCAAAAACCAATCATTTGACGCTAAGCGAATACTGGTGTGACTTTTGTGTGGAAAATTTAGCGCCTCCGCACTAATGTTATGTAGAAAGAACGTGAATTTTCTGCCAACGCAAAAAGGTTAGACGAAAACCAACCCAATAATGAGCTAAAGTGTTCTGGGGACACTAGAAAGAAACCCAATAAAGAGAAGGCCCAATAGAAATATATGATATCCAATAAAGGACAAATATATGTGCACAAGAATAGAATATCTTGTTGCTAAAAAAAGCTGGATTATCCTTGATTTGCACAGAATCTTATGTGGCCCTGAAGTTACTTCGGGCAAACAAATTCAACATGTATTCTTCGTCAAAAGCGAAAAATAATCTTCGTTTAGTAAAAAATTATACTGTCAAAAACCGCAGGACATGTAATGGTCAAGTTAAAATGTGCTATAACCGCAGTCTAATATTCGAAAAAGTTTTAAAATGTAGTATATGCCTTTGAAGTAAGTATGGGTGTGATAAAGTCACCTAAAATGTCCACAATTCCTATGGGAGCAGAACGCATTCAATGACAATCCAAAAACGAGTGAATTGGTGGATCAAAATTAGTAAAACATGAAATCTTCAAATAAGCGCCAGATATTACGCAAGACCAAGGTGAAATTATTTAACAAGCTAGGAACTAATTTCCATAGGAATCGCTACTGGCAACTATTTAAAAAAGGTGCATCACCCACATGAGAGATTTACTCTTACAAATCATAGTACCACGAAATTTATATACACAGTAGGAAAAGAAAGAATAATCTGAGACTGGGACAAACCACGATACCTGGAAGCAATGAAAACAGAACTTAAGGCAAAGCTGTAACCGGATTCTATCAAATACAAATTAAGGCGGTAAGTAGTAGATCACTAAAAGTTAAACCGATCCGCTAAAGTCAACACTTGATGAAGATATTTCAAGCGGTAAAAGGTGGCATGTCAATGCAACAAACGATGCCTTATGGATCCAATTAAGCAACCTTGGGATGATAATTGCTTTTGTAATGCAATGGCTCCCCCTTAAGCAAAGATATGCCCACGAAAGGTAAAACTGCACCTATATCTAAAAATTTTGATGTGACTGGGCTCATAGGAAAGAGAGGAATCGCGTAATGAAGTACCTACCCGAAACCACGTAGAATGTAGGCCAATTCGACGCCCACCAACTTGAATAGTCTAAACGCAGACGAATCCCATACAATGAGTACTAATCAAAACGAGTGACTAGTTTGGGCGAAAAAATGCTCCAAAAGTATATCTGGTTATAAAAAAAGTTTTCTGACATTCTAAATTTTGCAAAAACTTTATTTTAAATTATGTTCCTTGTGGAATTTTGGTTAGTAAGTGTTTTGATCAATTTTGTAAAGCCAATAAAAGATGGGGAAATAAGGCTGCAGGTTATCAAGTCTTCTTTGAAGTTGTAACTAGCCAAAGTGCTTTGAAGAAGACACATTACTAATGCACAGACGGGCTGAACTGCAATCAGCATGGATTAAAGTCCATACTTCAATGCTGACTTATAATTGACTCAGACTAAATCACGTAGTTATACAAATATCTACACAAATGCGTAATCGGATGGGGAAAATAAGTACCGTTCGTTATCAAGCATTCGTAGAACTTTTGTCTATAATATTTAAGATCCATGATTTCCTTCATATTACACATCCAAATACAGATGAAAATACAATCTGTAATGATTTTATATTTAAACTACGTGTTTAACTTCTGAAGCGCCTCACTTCCCGCAATTTGTCTTTTTTGCTCCGCAGCTTGACCTTTTAACCATGCTAGTGGCCATCTAGTCCTTCTGTACGTGATGTATAATCCTCAATGTTCCTCATGCTTATTATGCCTTCAGGGAAGGTGGATATTTGTAACGTCCCGCGACTTCCCTGAAGATGAAAGAAGACCCAGTGCTTGGGCGGAATATTGATTGTCAACATGCAAGAGGGATTGGAGCCAGGCCTCCTGTCAAAGGCGCATTGGCGGGGCCCCTAAGCGGCCCGTTTCCTAAACTAAGTTAAACGAGTAAATAAAGTACTACAGGTGCTACAGTCAGTCAAAAAGAAAGGTAGATGATAAAAATTGCGCCAGCGAAGGTGAATACGAAACCCCTCTTTCCAAATGCTGAGGTGCACCTGTTTAGCCTACCATCGTACAGTTTCAAGAGATTGAACACTTATTATTTCAGCGCCAGTCTTCTTGGGCATCCGTTTACTAAACTGACATCCTAAACCATGCTTGATACTCTGAGCGGTAACTAGCCGTTAGATTTTGACGGGGCTACACCACCGACCTGAGGTTTTGACAGACATACACACCGCTTGAGTCACGTTAGGGATCACCTCTTTGGGATTCCGATATAAAGCGCAACACGCAATTAAATACTTCAAAGTCTTCACCACAGGAACATGATTAACGAACAATATTTAATAAATTGTATGTTGGAAAACTGGACTTGAAATCGAATGAAGGGCAGTCCAGTAGAAGACTATAAAAATGTTTAAAATATACTTGTACAAAGGCTAAAATAGTTGAGTAAAACTGTTGCTAGTTGGCAGAAAAGGATGGTGGAGTGGATCTACACGAGAACAGAAGCTCCTTTTATGCAAACACTTGAGACGATCCCTTCGAAAGCCAGCAACCAACCGGTTCCACTCGGAGATTTTGGTGAGATTCCGGTTCGAACGGCCAGAGTATTTGTGGCCGAAAACACAGCCCACACCTGCAAAACACAAATCCAAATTCAGTACACACGTTTAAATAGATTTAACAATGTCATTATCAAAAATACCATAATGGCGATCGTGGTTGTCCAGAGTAAAATAAGCAATTGGCGTTTGAAGCGAATCTCTGAAAGCGCTTTTGATTATTTAAAAACGGATAAGGGAACTCCATTTCGAATTAATATTCTAACATTGCAGAATCAAGTTCTAACTAATGAAGCACATGATTCGAGTTAGAGTTCATACGATCAACGGAAGGTTGGAGCGTACCTTGCCGTCAGGACTGCAGGAGATATCAGAGACTCGGGGGGACGCGACTTTGATCCAGTTGGCCATCTCCCGCCCTTCCGTGTTCTCCGCCTCCTCTTCCGTCGCCACCTCTGCAGAGCCGCAGGAGCTCACCAGATGGACCCAGAGTGCCCCGTCGACATCGAGAGCCCAGAGGCAGCACGGGCTGACCGGAGCGAGGAGACGCCAGGCGGCCCCACTGGGAGCGAAGCCGAGACAGCACCACCGCACTGATGTCTCAAGCTGTTCCAGCCTCCACAATAGTCCAAAGTCCGCGCAAATCGTCCACAGCCGTCTACCACCGCTCTCTGGTGCAGCGGCCACAAACTGCAAGCGCCACTTCGTGGGGTAGTGAAGCCACGAGGACCCCTGAAGCGAGGAGGCAATGTGCCGTAATTCAACCAGCATCGAGAATCCCGTTAAGCATTGTAAGCATAAAATATTGGTCACACTAATTTGATTGAATTAGAAGAGAATGCAGTTTTCATCGTGATCAATTCTGACTTAGCTATCTGAGTGGATACTCGGGAATTTAATGTGGACGCTCACTCTAAGGTAGATGGGAATAGTTTTGGAAGAAATTTATGAAGGTCAGTTTCCAAAGGTGTGTGGTCGAGTCGGAAAGTCCGATTCGCGTCTCTTGATGAGTAAGGCCATCGTTTTGTTGCAAAATTTTAAGTTTAAACGTCCTATTCAGCGCTCGTTCTAGAAGATAAGAATAACATTATGAGAATACAGGAGCTACGACAAAAGCACATTAGCATTTCCCTCAACTTGATTAAATCAACATATTATGCATTACTCGACGTGAGAGAGTCTGACTGGATTCCACAAATTCAAATAAGGGCTAAAAGGAACGTCTACGTGATTCACTTTAGGGCAAAAAAGTACATCGACTAATTTCGTTGTGGCCGAATGCGAAATTAGGTGACGAAAACAACCTTGGAATTTTTTTCGCTAGAATCCATCAAGGTAACATTTCTGACGCAGCAAGTAATGCTACCCATGCCTTGCCTCACCTGATCGGACCATCCCTCCTGGCCCTCGGCCCATTACTCAACTGTGCCATCTCAAGCCAAATGCACCATCTCAGCTTGGCTGTTAGAATGATTGTGAAGAAAATTCGGAAACTAGGCGACAATCTCTTCTCACATTAAGTTCTTAGTTGATTCAAATGTCCTATTGCCTGTGAAGAACCCGACACAAGAATCAGCAGGAGCACGTGGAAAGCGGCTTTAAAACTTTTCGTTCGTTAAACATCCGCACCGTGAAGTGAGTCCATAGCGAAAAAATGTGTGGTGCTAAATTGCCCATTGAAAATAAAAGGAACTGCTGGAATCCCAGGTGTCAAAATACCGCCTTTCTGGAAACATGGATCAAAAATGCTTATTCTGAGACGTCCCTGTGTGAACGTTTCAAACGTGGAACAAGTAAATGAGACAAAAGAATAATCTTCAAAGACTGTGAAAATGATACCTTCCTAGGTAATGCAGACCCCCCATTCCTTTCCCTCCAAAGCCACACCTGAATGTACTGAATCTAAAGCACCAATTCTTGACGCAGTGGGTCAAAATGATCGAGACCAGACCAATGATGAAAAGTACTACGTTGTAATACCAAAAAAGACGGCCACTACCCTAAAAGTGGTGGATTGCATTGACCACATAATAATTTTTGACCAATCACCAAATTAGCTGACGAGAGAACGCTCCACTGCCGGCTGAAATGCATTCATATATGGCCTAAACTAAACAAACAGTCATGCCGTTTCCATTGCAATAAAACAAACAAATTTTTACACCTACTCAAACCAAAACAACTCTCACCAGATGTGATCGGTTGAAAAATTTGAAAGAATAGGTTAAATCGAAAGGGGAAGATGACGGGTACCATCCAGAAACCCTGAACATAAGGTACTCCGCATATCCCGATATCCTTCTCCTGATTGGATTAGCACCTCAGGTATATCAAGATTTTTTTATTAAAGCCATTACCAGCAGTCCCCTTTTAGGAACAAAACAAGACAGTTAACAGATGAAGAGGTTAAGAAGTGGGAGAATGATTAAATCCACTAAAAAAAGAAGGCCAAAAACATTGAGTTATTCTAAAATCGCCATTTAGCGGATTACATGGGTTGCATTCAATTTAAGATATTGTAAGTTACATTTAGCCCAACAATGACCACCTCCCCGAACTTTCACGCGAACAGCAAGAGTCCAGCAGTCAACATAATAAAAATTCATTTTGGAATATGCATGCGCGTCTATTATTATTCTTAACGCTAGGCTTAAAAACCACAAAGCCTCCCACCCTATCAACGTTCCCAGGGACAGATATTGAGATCAGTGGCCCGAAACTTTTTGTACCGGTCTTGGTACTCCGTGCTGGGAAACTCCTTCGAGCCTCTCGTGCCCAGCACCCATACATCTTGATGCCTCGGTGGTGACCCGATGCCAAAGTTCTTGCCACGCATTAACTCCATGCCAATTTCAACATCAGGACCACGTCCGCGAACACCTGGGGGCTGCTCCGACACAGATCGATGCGTCCGAGGTGGCTTCTTGGCCGAACTTGGGAGGTTGCGCAGTGGAGGATCAATGTAAGCATCCTCGTATTCTGTTCTCCCTGGGAACTTGCACACGATTCCCGCAGCTTCCACAGGGTCCTCACAGGTTACTTTCACTTCACACTTCCGCGTCGTACGCGCCATACGCTCACATTCGGTGTCTTGTGGAGCGACAAAGTCAGTGCACTCCACCGCGCGTGCTCTCTCATCCTCCACGCCCATATTCCAGCGCGGGGCAATAGCAGGTCGACCAGGGTTAAGCAGTGCGGGGTCGATACCCGTGGGACGCTCCGGACGGCAGATGTAGCCGAGGTCGTTGCGATATCCCGTGTACCGATCTGTAATGCCGTAGGCATCGAGGTACTGTTTTGTGCGCTTTTTCGCCTCTTCAGCCAGAGGTCTCAGCTCATCGCGGAGACCCTGAAGTTCCTTTACCGCCCAATTCTCGGCAGAACGTCTGCTAGTGTCTGTCCACCCAATCCCAATATCGGCATCGGCGTTTGGGTTCTTCTTTAACTCAATACAAGCGCAATGGACGTTGCTGCAATCCCGGTTTCCCGGTTTCATGTTAACCTGGTAGCGAGCGGTAAGTTGACCACCGGGGTCAGTGAGAAGAGTGCAGGTGTCGAGAAAAGCCTGACGTTGGGTTACTAGTTCGCGTTCCGTGAATTTTTTACTCCACTCCGGTGAAGCAGTTCTGAGTAGAGTGCTGTCGAAGCGCAAATAGGCCACCTCATCGGCAATGTCGCGCATCAAAGCACTGGTCTCGGGTGTGTGCACGAGATTGGGGTCGGAGAAGAGCTGACGGATTTTACCGTGTACCATATCAAGTGCTTCCTCATACTTCTGGGTGTAGGCGAAAGGATTAGGCTGGACAAAGTACAAATGCGGAAGGCGCTTTCCGTTCGAGCACATGGCTGACAGCAATCACCCGTGCTAAATTCCGCGTTCAAGAGGGAGAGATCAATAGGCCCAATCACGTGTAAACAAGCACCCCTAATGATGAGGTAGATGGCGACGGCCAAAAAATATCCCAATGGTTAATCTTAACATAAGTAAGTTCAACTTTGAGCTTGAAACCCACTAGAAGACCCTAGTGAACAAGGCTTACGGGTTTGTACCTACTTACCCCCGGATTGGAAGGAGTGACATCGCGTCGAAAGACGAGTTCGCCAGAGTCGGTGACCGCCCAGACGTCCACGCAGTGGCTGGTGGGAGAGGCACGGGAGAGATTGAGGCACTTAAGTCTCAACGGGCCCACTTCCTGCCACGGCGCCTCTGTGCGTACTGCGCAAGAACGTACCCACCGTCGGTGCCGCACCCCGCTGGCTGACCTGGGACGCTGGCCCTGGGAACTAATAGCAAAGCAAAGAGTAGGTCACTCGGAAATAACCTTTTGATTTAGCAAATTTAGCAAAGGACATCAGCGGCAATTTTGAAAGATCCATCACCAAGCGTAATGTTTCGAAGGAGGATGTGATTCACTGGAGGTTTCACTTACCTCAAATCTATTTGTCATAAGATATTTATGGGAAAAATCATTATAGCGTATGGCTTCAACAACTTACCTGCAAGAGGACGATCGAGAGACGTAGAGCCATCCCTTTTTATCGCATGAGGGTGGAGTGGAATAGGCAAAGCCCTCACCCGTCCCCGAATAAGCAACACCCTCTTTGAAATTCCCGTTTGAAGGAGAAGGGGGTGGAGGTGCAAATGTCGTCGAGGTGATAGTAAAAGTGGTGGAGGAGACGGTTGTGGTGAGGTTTTGTGATTGCGTCAGTGTGATAACCAAGTCTGGTGAGCTCAGAGAAGAATCTATACTATAGCCGCGCCGAGGCGATCCCCGTGGCGAGTGGGAGGGACTCTCCTTACCACCGCACTCCCAGTCCCACTCCTCGCCTCTTGACGTCGACACCGCTGGCGTGTGGTGTGGTGCAGAGCCAGGCAAGGTCGAAAAATCCACCTTCCAATCATCTAGCCAGTGAACTCGACCCTTATGCGGTGGAAGGTGGATGTCACAGAGGCTGCAGAGCTGCTGATTTCGTGCGTCTCGTAACCATATGACACCGCGCTCGTTGAAGGCTTTGCTAAAACCAAAAAGAGAAGTGAGGGTCTACTGTTTCAAATCATTTGAAAAGAGTGAGTAACATCAGAATGTAAAACTTACCTGGAGGTGTAGCCATGAAGCATTCGTCTGAACTGAAACTCATAAACCCGAAACTTTCTAATGTCTGTCTGTACATGAGGCGTGTTGAAGGGAAAATGCTTGTGCGAGAATCGAAACTGTGAGCCGGATGCTGGCGTCCAGTCCCCTCTGTGCACCCAAGGTGTGCAGTTATGACCTAGTGCCCACGTTACTTGACCCTTATCCTTAGTGGATATGGATACACTGTCTACTCGAGCAAAGTGACCACCAACCTAAAGATGCAGAGAGATTACAAAATGAAAGTCGACACTGACCCTGTTCCACGTAAGGCTGTCCAGAGAGGTCCCAACAGCCCAGAAAACTTCAGACTGTTCAGTCACCAGCCAGACTCTGCCAGCAGAAGGCAGTACCCTCGCCATAAGTTGTGTTTCCGCCATCCACGCAGACGCCTCAGCCTTGGAGGGGAAGCGAAGAACCCATCGTGGAACGATGTGGCTTCTAATAAGAGAAATGTGTTCTTCAAACACTGTCGAGCTCTCTTCTTCCTCTTCATCCTCAACAGCCTCCGTAGTTACGGTCATCGAGGGATTAGCAGTAGTGGACGGTGATGGCTTCTCGTCTCGCACGAAAACGGCTACCAGATGTCCACAAGAGGGGGTAAAGATAGAAGGTAGTGGGAGGGTCTTTTTTAGGACCTCTGCGGGCGATTCTTCTGGCTTTTGAATAGGCAGACTGTCGGAGAACTTCCTATGACCACTGGTGTAGACTTCTCTCAGACTACGAGGTATCAGTGGGGAGAGGGAATCTATGTATCCGACCCAGGCAATTTCGTTACTACTTATTTTTTGAGACATCTAAAAGATAGCAATGGTGTATTTAACCAAGTCATTAAGCCCGACAACCATTTTCTTCAATTTAAATACTGACCATAAGAGTCACTTTAAAGCGTATTTTGTTTTTTCTAATCCTATTGTAATACCATGGGAATTCGTTGATCTAAATAAACTCTGACCAATTTTTTGTAATATACCGAGATGGATGACCTCCTATTCTAGCCTCAACAAGTTTGCGTGCAAAGTAGGCTGCAGGTAGTGGTGCACTCAATGTTAGTACAGCCAGTGGCCCCAAGGGGCATGGTAACAGCAGAAGTAAAACATGAATGTTTTGATGATAGACAACCAGTCTTAACATTTTTACACTCTAAATCAGCAATTAATTCTGCTACACGAACGCTCTCTCCAGCTCAAACCATCACGTTAATTGAGTCTAAGTCACGGCACTGTTTTTTTAAAGTCAAATTGTTGTCCAAACCCTACAGCAAAGTGTAAATGATCATTTTAAAATCAAGTTCCTATCCAGCTTAAGCATCAGATTCTAAAGTATGCAAATTTATTGAGGAAAAAATTTGGTCTAGATTTGATAAATATTTCGGATAAACAATGACAACACACACCAGAGAGGCCGATGTGACTTCGGTCGAGTCTTCGAAAACTGAAGTAGGAGAGGATGATGAAGGGGCTACCAAGGAAAATTCGGGGAGGTGCATTTCAGAGGCAAAGTGAGTGACTACAGCATGTCTTCGAGCCCATTGGCATTTACTGCGATCTTCTGGCGATATTTGAAGGACATCAACCCGAAAGGTTTGAGTCCATGGTTTCTAAAATAATATGTGTTTACCAAAGGAGGAACCTCTGGGATGTCTGATATCGGGATGCAAATTTAAAGGTCAAATTCATTCATTTTTATCACTGTGGTGGGGTTGCATTTACGCCACATTAAAAGCTACTTCCAAAAAGTAGGTCATGAGGGCCATGCTGCCTGTTTTGAAGGTTATATCCCTAGGACTAAGGCAAATTACTTTATCCAGTCTGTAAGAGGGCCCAGATTTAGACAGAAAAGGCCCAGGCAGGTACGCTGCATAAATTCGCAAGAAGTCATTTCATAATTTTCATCAACAAAAGCACATTAGAATGAAGCAATAAAGCCAGTGGCAGTAGACTCGTACTTTTAAAAACAGCACACATGAAGCACCATGTCTTGTCACACGCACACCCCGAACACGAAAATCACACTAAGGGCGAGTAAGGGCCATGAGGTAGAACAAATTCCTGTGGCAGAAGTTTGGCACACTCGTCACGAATTATCTACTAATAATAAGGCATTCGGGTGCCTTAAAGAGTTCCTAAATGAAATGCTAGCAATGGGAACGTCTTATCCAAAATAACTTCCAAAGAGGAAGTGCGACGACAGTAGGTCACCAAATGGGATATCTCACCACTAACATCACAAATGTCAAGGCAAGAGGTATCAGTAGAAAGTGGAAAAAGAATTCAAGGGCTTTGAAAGATGACAAACTTACTTCCATCAGCAGGAAAAGTGCAAGATTACCTTTCCCAAAGGAGGAAAAAAGTTAATTTATTGGTGAAACACAGCCCTTTTTATTGACGCAACTTAGTTAATGTTTTTAGGCATTCATTTTGGTTACCCGTACTTAAATGCACATATTGCTACCGTTATAGCGTAAAATTATCATCCTTTAATTAACCAACTTTTGTGGGACCATCCTAGTCTCAATTTTTGCCAATTTACAAGCAGAAAAAAAGGCAGCACCCCCTCAAATTCCGCCTTAGTAATTATCAAGAAGGGTCTAGTAGATGAATCAGTAAACACTGCACACAATCAGCTGCACAACAAAAAAGCTAGTTCGAATAAACACATATTGCAGTTTGTAAAAGGCCGAAAAAAGATGAAGAAGTGTGTACACTCACGCGATCAGCTACCGCATTGGTGAATTCCACACCATTGAGTACAAAATTTAGCACTGAGGATGGAAGGGAGCTGTCAATGCAAAGGAGCCACTCGGGCGGCTGCAACAACTCGTTCATCGTGAAGTAAGGGATTAAATTCTTCCTCCCTATTTGAGGTGGGATAAGTATACAAAAGCTTCAAAATCTGTGTATGGTGAAGGGATAAGAGGTCCCAAGTCTGGATGATAAACCAAAGCGAAATACGGCTGGCTGGAGAAACCAAGGTAAGTGGTTTGTATTGCATGCGTATTCAAATCCATTCGCTTTTTTAGTTCTAAGGGTATTTATCCGTAGACTTGGTAAAGCCTGAAACGTCCTATTTCACAAAACTTTAAATCACCATCGTTGAACTAAAATATTGACACTACTATTCACTTTTATTAGTATACTCCGTCGAGCATTTCAAGACTATGGTAGCTACCAGATGAACTGGGGTCCCTTTAAAACGATTGATGCAAAGCTGGTGAAAAATTTCAACGATGTCATATTACATCGCAAAGTGTCTTGACAAAACTAAGTATTTGGCAAAGCAGTAGACAATCAAAGGAAGTACAAAATTATAGCATTAAACGTTGACTGTGGTGTACCTAAAAGGAGAGCAGCAATCCGCCATCGATGAGGCAGATGGTGCTCCGTTAAGGAGCTCAGCGCACCGGCCCAGAGCGAGGTCAAGCGAGTAGGTGGATGACCAATCTTAGGTAGGACCTGGTCATCTGGCAGCCACGACGCATCGCTTTTCTCATCCAAGGCATCCCTAGTGAGGAGACGACGAAAACTGACAAAGCTGTTAATCTGACCCCGACTTCGGCGAGTGAAGAACCTGCGCAGTCTGTGACCCAGAATGTGCGCAGGTGAAAGCTAAATGGAGAAGAGGGATGACGTGCTGAAACTCAGATTGAGCTCACAAGGGGTCTGTATTGTGCTTACGTCAGGAGTATCCCGAAAGTTTTATTTTAAAAATAGAGTCCAGTTTTCAAACTCAATTTCGCGCCAACATGAATGGGTGGTACCTTTGGGCATCTAAACTACATAAACTACAGATTCAGATGTGATAAAAATACTAGGTTTACACTGAACTCACCTGAGGGAGAGGGTTGACGGTATTGGGATCGTAGTCTACAATGCGTAAATACGCATATTGGATAAGCGCCTTTTGAGAGGTGTACAGCAAAGCCAACTTGAGTAAAAGCTTCAGTGAAATAAATTGACGATTTAAGTGGTAAATTCTCCAGCTTTGTGAAGGAATATTCCAAATATGATTTATAAACTTTTACAAAACACGAGTAGACCTGTCAAGCATAGGTGAAATCTCAGTCAATTTACTTCCTACCTTATGCTTAAATTAAGGTCACCGTAGTTTTAAAAGATCAATTGATACATTCCCTCCAAGCAACATGAAAAACATCTGGTTGTAGGAATCAGTCGCTGATAGCTAATCAGAATAAACCTTTCACCAGTTGACAACTAAAAAATTTGTGACAGACGTTTATGACTATGGGTTTGATACTGTGTATCAGAGGGTTTTGTTTATCACGACATGCTCCCACACACTAGAAAGTCTACGATTATAACTGGGAGTGTAAAATCAACAGAATTGGAGAAAGTAGAACACTACAACCTTCGGGCACACTCAGTCGCTCGAGACTATCGTCAGTAGAATCGGAAGAGTCAGGACTGGTAAGCTGTAGTACCCCGCTGACAAACTGGATGGCCTCATTCTGAGGGGTGCAGAGGGGGGCCAGGGGGCCCTCCTGATTCAGAGGGCTCCTTAATTTGTGGTCATCATCAAGGCTGGGGAGAATTGGCAAATCGAGGGCTAACCACACCTCACCTCCTGGTGTTTCAGGAGTTATTCCGCTACGGTAGATTAGGCGATTCGAGCAGGCGTCCAGCGCAAACACCTGCAATGCCAAGGTAGCCGATGCAATCTTTTGACGTTATCGATAAATTTTAACCAAAAAAACCATCGCATCCTTGCCAATGGATGCAGATGTTCATATTTCCAGCATGCTTGTGGAACTAACACGTTCGACACGTAAGCCATAGATTTAGTTCTACCACCACAGTTCCGATGTTACAGTCTTCCAACACGGCATCAATTTTCGAAATTTTGGTTTTTTTTTGCTTCCAATACAATCCATTTAATGGCACTAGCAATAGCAATCACCACATCTTTGCGTTATTAAAAGAGTAAAGAATGGCGAAGAGGGCACCAAAAGTTCCATCAATTTATCACTGAGTTTCAGCTAGGACGAACGATTTTTAAAATTAAAAGCTGTCATTAGTTCCCTCCAGTAACATACAAATATAGATAAAAAAAATTAAAGCTTGAGTAGAGTGCTCCTCCAGCTTTAGTCAAAAAAGAAAAGCTAAATTCTGAGTCTTACACGTTTCTAGACTTTTTCCACCAAAATGGTCAAAAATAGCGAAAAAACAGTATTTCGAGACATAGAGGACGGGAACCGCACCTGATCGGAGGAGCTGACAGAGAGGCAGGCGAGACGGCCGGACATGGGAGCCCAGGAGGGCCGAGATTCGAAGAGGGGAGCGCCAGAGATGGTAGTGGTGACGAAATCAGTGTGGAACCAGGCCCGTCCGGTGTTTGCCACCAGCCAGGCACTGCGCCCCCCCAAGGCCACAGACACTAGGTGCTCGTGCTCCCGCAGCATCAGTGACGGGAAACCGCACACTATCTGTATCCATGACGTGCCTTCAACAGTCCGATGTTTGAAAAATTGTGTTAGAAGCTACTACGTGAGCCTTCATGGTGTCTCACGCTACCCAGACTAATAGATTTTCAACACTTTTGTTTGTTTTTGGTAAATGTGACTCCAGACTCACACGTCTTACAACTTCCTCGGAGGTAGCAGGCGGTGAACTACATCCAGAACTTTTTTATCACTTACAAAGACCGCAACCGCTATCAATAATGACCTTCAAAAGACACCTACGGAGAGCTTGTTTTTTTTTATTAGATCACAGGTCAATTTTGGTGCTTGTAACACAATGTATCCACCTCAGCGCATTTCCCATGTGGCATATTTGGATTTCAGACTCATGCTTACTGCGAAAGTTCTTGTGAGAATTTTTAACCTAGCAATAATCCTTAAAGTTATCAATTTTTTTCACAACAGTGGAAGACATGACAACCAAAGTATAGACAGCAAACTCGTATAGAATAAACAAAAGCAGCTTAAATGCATAAAAATTCGGTGTAAAAGGAACAACAAAAAGCAATAAATTGCGTTTCCTTGATGTGAACTCTGCATAAGAATTAGGTAATTGGATAGTCAATGTGCCAAAATATAGTCACATGGGGATAATCAAGAGAGGGAAGGAAACTCACCATAGGGGAATTTGGAAGCGACTCCGTTGCGGTAGAAAAGTTGGTTATCGTCGGTGAGCACAAGGGCCTGACCGTACTGATTGACATGGATATCAATAGCGAATGGCTGGTGGGTGTGTGGATGAAATTTGCCAGAGTTTTGGTCCTGCACTATAAGCAGGTGCCATTCCACCCAATTACTGCCCTCGGGATTGTTGCGATGGACGTCAGTTCTGCATATAACCTGCAGAAATATGGGACGCATGCGAAAAATGATTACAATAGTTTGGAAAAAAACCTGATTGGCTGAAAGCAGTAGATAAACTTCCAGGCCATGTCATAAAGAATGAGCATTTGGCGCAATGCTATCACACGGTGGTCTCTCGAAATTCGGGCATGAAAAATACTAAACGGCAATTAGTAAGCAACGGTTGTGACACAATGGCTTGGGCATTTCAGTCACAGACAAGCTATTAAAGAGAGAAACAAAACGGGTGCTTAGTCATATTTGGCGAGTTAAAGTTGTAGCTCTAAATAACAGTTTTAGCAGTCCACTAGCATCTACTTCATATGCAAGGACAAATAACGATAGGAGTATCTCCATATAATAAAAATAATGGGAAGGATAGGAAGTTGGCTTCAGCTTGAGCTCGCTATTATCGTATCAGTACCAATAAGCTTAAACGATACATGTGAAGCCTACACGTCCGTCCTTGGTCACTGCCCAGGGTATGAGAAAGCCAAGCGATTGGTAGGGGATGGCCTGTCCGCCAATAGCCAGTCTGTGGACATGTACAATGCCTTTATTTGAGAAGAGGCGTGGCCCGCTTCGAGGGTCAAGGTCGTCGGAGGAGACACTGCAGAGAAGCCAGCGATCGTGGCCTAGAAATCGTCTAACCCGCTGCCATCGACGCCTTCGAACCACACAATCGCATCGGTAGAAAGAGGAGAAGATGGCATCTCCACTAAAGGATGTTGAGTACTCCCAACCCTTAGGCAGATTGCAGGTGAATTAGGGCGTGCAGAGAGTAAATACCAAGGAATTACAAACTCACTGCCCGGTCTTCACTGTGCTCGAGCATATACTCCCACTCCGGCGATTCCCATTTCCACCGAGTAGACGGGAGATCAGTCCAACTACAAGTATTGTACCCAATCCGTTGATATTCGGGGGGATCTTTGACGGTGAGATTTGATGCAGAGAAGCCCGAAGACGGATTCCAGCGCTGATGTAAAAGAGGAAATGTTGATTTAATAAGATATTGATCTACCTCATGCTGTACGATTATCTCTGTCACGCGTATTGTCGTTCCGTCAGAGGGAACAAGGAGATAAGGCGACTGATCGACACCAATGGCCCACACACACCAAGCACCAGCTACAATCCGCTTAACACGCAGCTGAACACCCCGATGTGCTCTTAGCCGTCTCCATCCCGCCTCCCAAGAGGAAAGAAAATACGCATTGCCCTTATCGTCGCAACTCCATAGGTGTTGTTCCGGCTGTTGTAGAAGGACAGCAATAAAACACAAGAAGACTTGTATAATCCAATGAAAATCATAAAAGTACAACAATAAGTCTAAACTGTGTGAAACAAAAAGCTAATTTTAACGCTTGAAACCTAAATCCAACAAATATAATAGTAGCGTAGAATGCAGTAGACTATCCGCAAATAAATCCCAAAGCCGAAGGCTACAAAAGACTCACCTATAATTAAAAAGGTAATAATAAATCGACGAACAGAAACTATTCTAAGGTAATGAATTACTAATCAGGCAAACAAAGACTCATACTTCTACCGAAAGTGTAGCATGGTATCATGGATGCCTTCGACAATAACACAAAGATCGGATGCAAACAATGGCTACGCTTAATTATATGGAGTATTCGCAAGCATGTTAAACACATGATTTATGATTGTAACGAATTCAACTTTAGGAAGATCTACCATAAACGATGCACACCGCGATCAGCTGATATTCTAGGCAATAGTCAAGGTCATTGGTGCATATGGCAACGTGAATAAGCATATCCCATGGAGGTGTTCCAACTTGCCCCACGTGTTAATTATATCATAAAAAATATCAAACGGCTTCATTTTAAAAATGTAGTGGCGGGATAAGTGGATCATTCTACTTAATTACTTAAAAGATATGATTTCCTCACTTAAAAATTTACAATTTTGAAAAATGGCTGGCATGATCTAGCCCACTTTTTATCTACAAATATTTTTCATACATGAACGTTGTTGTCTACTGTTCAAAGAGTCCTTAAGAAGTTAACACGCCCGTATCGATTTTGAGCAAATCCATTTGCGTGGCGGTTAGACGGAGATCATACGTTGAAACTTTATCGTTTTCTTAGTTGTTTTACTAGTTTAGCCCAACCTTTGCTAACTTTGGGTTATTTCAAGCAGAGCGGGTTCCCCGTTTTCGCGTAACTCATCCCAGTTGGTTGCCTTTGGAATGTGTTTACCTTGTCTATTTATAAGGCATCTTAGCATTAAGAGATGTTGTCTTTTACATACGCAATTTCGAAATTCTAAAGAGATTATCGCTTTTTGACATTGGCATGCTCTTACGGAACAGTAGTAACTGGTCAATGGTGCAGCCTTGTTTCCTCGTTTGGAGCCAAACAGATTACACTCATACTTCCTTGTATCTGTCAGTCAGATAGGGGCCGAGTTATTCTGCTTGAACTTTTATTACTGGTGCTTCTCTTCATGCCATAGTAATGGAGTGCCTTTGTTGTTGTCGTTTGCCTAATCACCGCCTGAAATCCACCTGTCTACATTATTGGTCGCTTGCGATGGTTTTACTTTCACGCATACTGTTCCTTTGCGTGTCCCCTATGGGTCCAAATATCATTTGTGCTCTAGTGTATTTTTTATTTAGGCAGACTTCACTGTCTATCTGTTCATTGCCCTTCTAGGAAATGGCGGAATCGAACTCTGCCAGCCTTGATCTTAAACGAATGACAGAACATTTTTCCAAATCGGTCGTCGGCAATGATATCTCTACTAAGTTTTACTGTGACGGTTTTAAGGAATTATCCAGGTTTGCATATATCTTCTAACTTATTCCCCATTCAAGCATCTTGGATTCTCTCGGTCGTATCATGTACTTCGTGTTACGGGATGTTGATCAGAAACTGGGGATTCTGAACGACCTGCGTGATACGTCCAAACATTCCGCGGATTTTTGTGAACACTTCACAACTTTGAGGAAAATGTGTGACTTTGAAGCTGATCAATATGAAAGCAACCATCTAAAGCCGAATGCTAAGTGCACTTTGGGTAGTCGAAACCTCCTAAGGTTGCATCGTGCCCTCCTTTTTGTTATCGATCTGTTCGAAAAAGTTTGTAATGGTAAGTCACCACATTGCTCAGCTTTTTAGACGGTTTATCATCTTCGTACTACTTGTTAACTCAATATTTACCAAGGCTTTGTAATGCTTGTGCATGATACCTCTCCCTAGATAGCTTTCCTTTCTCACTTCATTCTGTAAGATCAGTAAGTGCGCAGAGCATCCTATACGCGTTTTAAAAACGGTCTTTTAGAGTTACGCAATTTTGTCACTTGTTTACAGCGATCTATATTTGGCTTGGCAGATATGTGAAGGAGGCCTTTGTGGCTTCAAATGTTTTATTACCAGCCCACGCAACCTTCATGATGTACTTAAAGTGCAACAGCGTTTCAAATAGTTCTCCAAACGCTTAATCATTGCATGGCTTATTGAGCACACTGAAAGGTGGGATTTTGCTCTAAAAGGCATTACCGATTTCAAACTTTTGCCCCGAGAGGAATTTTTCTTTTAAGTGATCAATTTTGTTGAATCAATCGTGGTCGAATCTTCTTGGGATGGTTATCTGTAGGGTTGTGAGAGGTCGACCGTTTCACTTGGCATCGGTTTCGCGTAGTGTGTGCAGATTCCATCTCTTGATAGCAGGAGTTGGTTACCACCTTTAAGTTTCAGAGTCGCTGTCAACACATCTGGATTTGCGTAGTGACACCCTATTTTTATCATCAGTAGCTTTTGGTATTTTAGAGCATTTTACCTCAAGACAACTCCGGTGCCACTAACAAAGCCCCAGAGGAGTCTTGAAGCCAGTTTTACACACCGTTTGATAAGGTAATGCATTCAGAGGACCCATGCGTGTAGTCTTTGAGTCAGATTTGAGGTGTCAGTCTGAAAAATAAGGACTAGGACACTAGTTGCGTAGGCAAATTTCGGGAGGCTGAAAACGTTCGCATGGTTAAATGTACACTTAAGGGCACAAACACTACTTCTTATGTATCGCAGCCTGATGTCTTTCGGGTTTTTTTTCTTGACTCAGTGCATATTGCTTCAGCACGTCTGGTCTTATAGTGGGAGTGTCAGTGAAGCTGCAAAAGTCCGTCTTGATAAAAGAACACATTTAGACAATCACTGCGTCTACATTAATCAAAGCAGGTTTAAATGGCCTGGAAGCAACTCTTATTGAAATGAGTTGAAAGTTTGAGATATCATAATGAGCATAGCCGAATCGCTGGAGCCCAGAAAATTCCACATAATTCAATTATCAATGCACTGTATGTGTATATCCCTCAGATCCACCGGAGTTGACGCTGTCGGAGCTGGCGAAGTCGGCGTATGACGAAAGCCTGGCAAATCACCATCCCTGGGTGGTGCGAAAAGCGGTTGCAGTGGCGTTCCTTGCGCTGCCGTATCGCCACACTTTTGTTGCCACCCTCGTAGCCAATCAACCGGCGGGCGGAGATTTGAAAGACGAGGCGTCCTGTCGGGACTACCTGGTTGGGGTCGCATTGCCTACTTTTCGAAGGGTCTACCAACTCACTCAAGACATCTATGCGGAAGTTAACATGCTGAATTTACCCTGAGAACATGTCTTTCATATCAACTATTTCTGTGTTATTTTTGTAGTGAACTTGCCCTTTTGAGAGCCTTATTGGAGTGGATCTTTCCCTTTGGCCTGCGGCTTTTACCAACCACGGAGCTCTTTAACTGTTCACTATTTAGTATTTTTTATCACATCTTGCATGCTTTGAGGATTTTTTGACCTTTTTACACTGGCAATGGTGGTTAGTAGTCAATTATATTTTGTCATCCGTCACTCCTTCTTGCTCTCAACAAATCGCGTGTGTGGCAATCTTCGGACGTTAAGCTTGTCAAGAGTGCCGCTATAGGAGTGAAGCTGCTGAAACTGCAACAACTGGTGAAAAAAAACCGATTCTAGTTGTCTCCGCTTAATAATTGTGCTGTCTTGAGGCTTTCAATCCATCGAAATTGGCACTTGGAAGTATATTCGCAATTTCTAACGCTGGGAGTTTGGGTTATCGAGCCTTTCGTTTTTCCTGCGCTTCAATCCCTGATGGTCCGTTACTTTATCCTATTTCCACTCTGCCTTGAACAGTGAGTGCAGTCATAAAAACCGAGTTTGGCTTGCTTGCTGCGTTTGGGGTCTGGCCATGGTACGCCACGACCGCCTCTTCCACAGGTTAAAGGCGACGATTATCTCTCAGTAAACTTCCCAAGCTAATAGCTCCGGAAGATTGCATGTTTAAGTGGCAATCAAGTGTTCGACCAGATGGTACATCTCACCAAGCTGAACCACGGGAGGCTGGGAGGTGTTCTTTCTTTTACAAAATCTCTCAGTGGCTCGAAAGTAGTTGCTGCATGATATCACGTTGAGGTCATCGCGTTCCTTCTTCCATTTGCGTCATTAACAAACACTGGATGATGGTTTGACAGGCAGATTTACGGTCCTGGCTTTCAGTCGGTGGGCAAGCGCTGCTCATGGTAAAACTTTGCTTTTGACATCAGGTGTCGGTACGCGTGGGATAGCTCTTATTCAGTGCCTTCAACATGCGTCAAAAAGTGCGAATTTGAATTCAAGCTATTGCACAGTGTTTTTGACTAACTGGTGTCAAGAGAATCGCACCACATGGTTGGAACTTGTCCAGTTTTATTTCTCCATTTCTGCTCTCTTGTTTACTGGTTAAGCTGGTCAAAATTAGTTCCTTTCAGGTCTGATGGTCGTAGTGAATAGATTAGAACTAATAAACGAAGGTGTTTTTCTTGCCCCACTGGCTGTTTGTTTACGTAAACATGCGATAACGCTTTTCACGGTTGGCGTAGCGCCCTCAAGATCGTGCACTGAACTTGATAAACACTGAATGCCATATGAAGTGAGTGAAACAGAAATTGCTCCTTGGTCCCGTCTCTTATTTTGTGAGGATCCCGATAGCGTGTCAAATGCGCATTCAACTCTGAGCCCGGAGTTTCATCCAAATTTGCTCATTGCACATGCGTTCCGTCAACTCAGAGCCACTTGGACGCGCTCAGTTGATGGTGATCTCCTTTTAACCGTTGATTGCGCCAGAGGGGTGTTGTCGCTGTTGGAATGGCGTCTTTTGACAATTCGCTGCGTCCTCTTAGGCGATCAGTGCCGTTTCTAGCCTCACACTCTTCCTGCTTCAGACCATGCAAACACCTACGGTTAAACCTTTTTTTCGGCGAATTCGTGGTCAAGGATCTTGTTCTTATATGAGGGAACCAAACAATATCATGCAGTTTTTATGATGAAAGCGTCCAAACGTACTTTACTAGTTGAAGTACCCACCACTATACCTCATTTTTTGGAAGCCTTTTTGAGCTACACAGTATCTAGCGAATTCCACTTTTATGCACAGTTTTGCCGCCAGGGGTCAAGTCGTCTTTGCTTTTATCACTTTTCTTGCCCAGCTGTCTATGCCAAGAAAAAGATTAAATAGCGGTTGGTGAAGCATCAGGGGATAGGGTGAGACAGTTTCTCCTTCCTATCCTCAAATGCAAATCTTCGCAGGCCTGCGTTTTGGAACGAGGTATTACAGTGCTACGTCCTCGTCAAGACTTTCTTTCCTGAATTTCCCCAAAGTCGACGTTTTTTTCCCACCTTCGAAGCACATCAAATTGATGTTGTCTTAGGCTTGCTTATTTGAACCCCAGTGAATCGTGATTAGTAATTCCATCTGCAGTCCTTCATGCAAAAAGAGGGCATACTATTTCAGGGTTAATGTGATCGTTTACTTGAGAATGACAATCGACATATGCGTTTACTTGACGTTGAAAACCAAAACCCACTTCTCAATGTAAATCTGTTGACAAACAGACAAAATATGGCGAGCGCTTTAGAAATCACTTCAAAGAAATGCAGAATAAGGTGATGGTCTTTCAATTCCACTGCTTGTCATCTGCTAATGCATGACATGCGGCATCCATTGGCTCAGTTTCCGAGACTGCCTTTGTTGACGTGGGTGTAAGCGATCTGCTCCATCACTCATAATACACATCAGGGCTGGAGTCTTTTATGGACGTGATTCATCCGTCTTGGAGTGATTAATTCCATACACAGGCACGCGAACCGATGGGCTCGAATCCCGGCATTGTGAGACACAACACTTTGCCGAAACCATTTTCAACCGGTACCCTTCTACCACTGCTTGTCGCGCCTTCTGCAAATGCTAAAGAACGCATTTTGCGAGAAGCCTTTGCAGCTCTGGCACTGACTTAGACTCGCGTTGGTAAAAAATGCGGCCTACAATCGTTCTCATTTCGTTCTATCTACATTTTATGAAATGAGAGGCAAAGTTTGGCGGAAATAACGTGTAGAGCACAGTGAAGGGTACTGATAGACTTCTCTGCATCCGTGCTTCCAATGGACAATATGCCGTTGCAGCAGGCTAAACCGAAAATCGCAAGAACTATTCTGCTTGCGTAATAACTGCACAATCAATGTCAATGAGGGCCACTTTGATGCAATGAATGGGCTTGCCGGAGAAGTAGTAGAGCCTGGGTTTATAGTTATGCTAAATACCTTTTAAAATGCATCTAATCACAAGGCAAATTGACATTTAGTAGTTTGCTTGAAAAAATATAATCCAAAATGGGTTCCTAACATCCTGAAAGAATAAGCGGACCTTTGACGAATGAAGTTGAACTATAGTTTAAACGATGTTGCCCAAATGTGTCGGGAACTTTGGTGGCAGTTGAATTTTAGTAGTTGTTAAGGTAGTGGGCTTGTTCAGTTTTTCTAAAAATGACGCCCCATCACTTGAAAATGTTTTTAACGTTTCCGACTTGGCACTGTCCATCAGCGTGATTACAATTTTAAAAAACCCTTTTGAGGCATTTGGGACAATTGCAATTGCCATCCCCTGCATTTTGCAAGCACAACTGATACGGACATTACAAACATTTTCGTGGCCCCTCGTGACTTCCCTGAAGACAAAAAATGGCATACTCTACTTGGGCAGTCTATACGATTATGTTGTCACATAGGCCTCCAGCATTAGCCCTTACAACGCAGTCGGCGTCCTAGGGAAACACACCCACGAATCAACAGTGTTAGTCATCCAATTTGTATGCAACCAAGTTGATACTTAACCCCAACGTCGCTAGCCCTTTTTGGCAACTTTACTGAATCTGCGGTCCCATCCTGTTCGAAAAGGCATTGGGGGAAGGGAGAATGTGCAGGCCATTATCCACATCCATCGCTAGTCGTGGGAACACTGGTCCAAAAGTAGCCCCATTTAATAAAGGGCGGGATTTAAAATGTTTTCGTGGGGATAGGGTTTTGCTTCTATTCCTCCTGGCCACTTTTTTTCTCATTTCAGTACTGCCTAGACATGTCTATCAGCCTTTTATCCAGCTAGTGAAGAGGTGGAGGGGTATCGTGTGTTCACTTCATTGACGTCTTCATACAGGCACCGTAAAAAGCTCTGTAACAGACTTTTCTAGGTGGTTCATGGGTGGTGTCGCTTTAGTTGTTAATACCATTCCTGCAGAACACTGAACTGGGTTAGTTGCCGAAGAGAGACGTTATTTTCAATCATTTTGTTGGGAGTTGTCACAGGTTCTCCCATCCCCAGCAAATGCACTTCTTTCATTACGCTAAGGTTTGTTATTCAATGGTCAAAATCAGGGTAGTTGTCCATTAGGATCGAGTTTGCTGTTCGTTTCCAATAGTATGCCCCACCCCCCAAGCCTTCCTTGAAAATGAAAGAAGACATCCTACTTGGGGAGAATATGCAATCAAAGTAAAGCATTGTTGATGTACTGCTAAACAACAAGTCAGAATTTTCATTAAATCAGAGTTGCTGCGCTTCAAAAGATTTTTAAGTGACTATAAGTCGTAAAATTTTTGGTTTTTGATGATTTGTTCGAGAAGTATCATTTCAACCACAAGGTTTGGCGCAATGCTTCCATCTTATTTGGTCTAAGTAAAGTCTGATGTTAAATCTACTTGAAACTAATGGCACTATCTTCTCAACAAACCCGTCTTTTACTACTGAATGCCAAACATTAACGTGATGGAAGGATTGCATACGCAGCGGATGGGCGAATCTGTGACCTCCCCTAACAAAAGAGCGGAAGATGTTGTCCACCCTCTACAACTACTCCAGTACCGTACTATGTTGGAATAATATTAACAGCTAGAGCAACACAAACCGTGAACCATCCAGAAAATCACTTTACGGAGCTGTATATGGTACCAGTATGAAAAAGTCGACTAAGTGAACAGGTGGTACCGCCTCCGCCTCTCTACTGCTAGGAGAGAACCCAGATAGATATGGTTGGGCAGCATTGAAATGAGAACAAAGTGACAAGGAGGAAGAGACACGAAACCTTGTCCCAAAGATACAATTTTAAACCCAATCCTGCATTAAATGACTCTGCTTTGAGGTCATTGCTCCTACGGCTAGCTTTGGACACGTGCGATGGCAAACGCACTTCCCCGTCCCTCAATGCAGTTTCCGAACGGGAGCACCGACAATGTTGTGATGACGGAGGCAGAAGGTTGACTGAGGAGAGTGCAAGGAATGGTGCTGAAAAGAGGAGAAGTGCTTAGATAATACGTTAGCTTTCGGTTTTGGTAACGGACCACTTAGGGGCTCCGCCATTGCATCTCAGTGGGGCGACCAGGCCTTTGGGCATGCCAGTGCGTCTAAGCCCTTCTCTACGTCGCCAATACATACTCTGTCCGAGCAATACGTCATCTTTCGTCTTTGGGGAAGTGTTGGCACGTCACGGAAGTTTTTCAGGCAATCTACCAGCTTGCTGATACCAGTTTGATTCCATTCTTTTGACATGCCTAAAATGTATGTCAATGCCTCTACCCAGTCTAGATTTTATCATCATTTTGACCGCCATAATGGGATTTATCGAACTTGTTCTGCATCCTTTCTGCCTTTTGCAAAGCTAAATAAAAATACAATTTGAAGCGAACTAGTGAATATCACGATCCCGAGTTTTTATGATCATTTTTTGCTATACGAATTGCCGTCGGATTGCATTTCGCATTTGAAGACAAATGCCCAGATATGAAGTGCGTCCGGACTTATATTTCAACCAAGCAAATTTTGTTTGCAAAGTTAATACAATGTACTGATTTCCTGAGTCATGAATTGTGAATTGGAGTGGAAAAAAAGTTAAATCAACTTAAAGAATTCCTAATGCTTAGATAGAAAGAAAGGGAAGCTGTCGTGTAGGAGTACATTCAGCTCAAAAGCAGTTCAATGAGGGGAAATGATGCTGTATAGCTTTATGTGCCGTAGATGGCAGGATTAGTTTCCTTCTTAAACGCATACATCTTGGAAAGTGGAATTGAAGCCACTGAATCCGTGGATACCGCACACTGTAGAAAGAATTATCATGCACACGCACCTAAGATAAAATGAGGTTTATCCCAGGTTAAATAGACTCCAAAATCGTTAGAATAAAAGCTACGGTATCGCCTACAACGAAAGAAACCACTATTGAGCATTACAGTGGTAACTTATTTCAAAACTGTCTTACACAAACATCTCAGTGGGATTTGAGCTTTTGCAAATTAAGTTGGTCTGTCAAACTGTGAGGCGATGATGGAAGGGAGTTGGGAATCCATAAAATCAAGCGGGGAGGAAATAGGGGTAAATCCTAGTGTACCCTTTGCCGTAACTCAGTGATAGATCGCATTCTAGAACTTTATTGGCGTTGACAATGTTTAATGCTGCTTTTCAAGGGGAGGATAAACTGCACAATATCGCCCTGACCTGACATTTCGGTTTCCCTTAGCTGATTTGATTGGTAGTTCACGGGGAGAAAGGCTTCGCTTACTCGACCCATGAGTTCAATGTTTCCTAGAAAACTTGAACAAAAATACGCGGTGGCATCCAATACTAGCTTTCCGGGCCAGCAGGTTTTGCTATCATTTACCCAAGTCCGTGAACTCAAGATTTCTGAAATGTCTCCCTCCGTTGACTTATACCCCATCCACTGTATTTAAAACTGTCGTTTTCCTGGAAATTTCAGTTTCTCTTTGATTAAGGTCCTCAAAAAGTAATCAGTGCCTAGAAATTTGATATTCGTGTAGCAAACTTTACGGTGACCTAAGTGTAAATAAAGGGTCATTGTAAAAGAAAAAACGCTTCTTAATATGATACTTGAGTGGGGCCACAAGTCCCAAATGTGTTTCAGTCTATTCACTCGTTTTCAAAACCCCCATCTATCATCCTAAGGCGATTTTGAAAGCAACGCTTCACACCATTCCCTAACGGGGATATACACACCGAGTTGGCATGTCGCCAACACCACCGCCCAATGGAAAAGCGCCACCGCTTACAACCATCTGACTGCTAGCCAATAGCATGGCGAGACAAAGTTGATTGGCTGGCAAGTCGACACTGCGTGTGTCACGTGATGGCTTGTGGCTGTTGCGAGACCACCCTCCACTTTATCCGTAGGTTCCCCGTGGCTGGCGGTAGTGGTCCTTGCTCGTCTTGCGGCGACTTTCAAAATGTTCACAGCTTTCCAATCTGCTTTAAGGGATGTCTTCCTGGTGACTGTACAAAAGGAGGAGGAATTGACCTGCGCCACTGCTGCAATTGCACTGGGTACGTCAACTCCACATTTGACGGCTGTTCATGCCAATATTTTCAAGCAGTAGCCGAAGCAGTATGACTGCTCAGTGACTGTGGATCTCTAGACCCTCCTTTTTTTGTAATGCCTTCCCTTTTGGTTACCAATGTCAGTGCTTTAGTCGGACATTCTCGTTTGCCATTTTTATCACACTGTGAAGTGGGCGGTTTGCGTCTGCTTACCTCCATACTTTAAACAACGGGAAATTGCTTTTGCTTTAGGAGGGGACTTTGTTTCTTCCTGCTCTAGTTTTCGCTGTTTGGTTTGGTTCGGTGGTATAGTCCTAGAAACTCCTTCAAAGGATGGCATATAGCCTAATACTGGCCGATCTGCTGCCGATATGGTGGTGATTCACTGACACGATAGGTGAGTCAATTGCCACCAGGTCCTGGCAGAAGCTCAGTATATTCAATACATCCTGCTCTACTTATAAATGCGCATTCCCACTTCCCTCCTGAATCGGGTCTGTATTTACCTCAAGGATACGCCTTTTAGGAACGGTGAAATTCGGACGTGAAAGTCGCTACAAACTGGGTGCTTAATGGGATTTGACCGTCCTGAACAGAACGTAAACGCACACGCCGCTTACACCGACTTGTCCTATTCTTCTACTTGCAGCCTGCCTCGTGCAAAAGTACGCCCATGCGCCGCGCTTTGCTACTCACCGCCAGTGTCTGGCGTCCTTCGGTGCGGAGGCGACAATGGAGTCTGCTAACTCCCCACAGAGGCCCTCTCCAGTGGAACTGGCGAGCGCGGGCTTCTTTCACACCGGCCGTGCGGACGAGACAGTGTGTGGTGCCTGCTTCCTCGGGTTGCGCGACTGGCAACCTTGCGACGTCGATGCTGAGGCGGTGCACGCGCGATTCGCTGCAGGTGATGGTGGCAGCTGTCTCTTCCTTACGACTCGCCGCCTCCTCACCTCAGTGTTGCCACTTGCTCGCAAACACCTCACCACATCTCCTCCTCGCTCCGACACTGTCGTTGCTGCCACTATGATCGAGCGGTTGACGGTAATCGCACGTGAAATGGCCGTTGGTGGGAGCGGGGGCGACAACAGTGGTACCGACTGTTGGCCAGTCCAGAATGCTCGCGTTCTTGGGTACTCCGATGACTTGATTCTGCTGGCGTTGTGGAGACTGCAAACGGAGGGCAACGCAGTTGATCACACCTGGGCAATTGATCCACAAGTGAGTCGGCATGCACTGAAATCGTGTGACTTATGGAGATTTGTACCACCAGTGAGTTCCCTACATTGGTGCTGCAGATCGGCGACATATTGTTCAGTGTCGTAGATCGAGTTGGGACCTTACAACACCTTCTGTGCCTGAAATCAAGCTTGATGCACATCTCAGGATTGTGTGGCCAATCGAATCTTAGCCTCTACCTCAATCTCTCTTTCATCATACTTATATACCTCCCACAGCAATCCTACGAGAATTCAAATTTAATTCGCTCAGACTTCACTACGACGGAATCACAAACTTCAAATAATAAACGCCGTCTTTTCTCTTTCTCATAAAATTATTTCAACTATCAAAAGAATTGGTAATCAGATGAAGTCCGCACGAGGGTGAATTATTCCGTTAGCCCATAGCAGGGTAATTCATCATAGGGCTGTTTACAGCATTTTTTTGATCGGATGCGGCTCTGTCAAAGGGATATACTGATTTCCTCCGTGCCATCACTGTAAGAATGCCTTTTTCCAAAGAAAACAATCAGCACCGACAATGTTCTTATACTATTCCAGACAACTGATTCATTGTGTCATATCTTGGCCGTTTGGATCTTTTGGGCTCTTCTGCCCTCCAAAGTCCACTTCGTGAACGGACTCTTTGATAGGATTACTAACGTGTAGGAGTAATGTGATGATAGGAGCTAGATTTGACAACCAATGAATGTGTATGATAAGTGGATTTCAGGGCACGTACTTTCGATGGGCCGCAATTGATCTGAATGGAAGTCGTGCTCCCTCCGCCACACGACTGGGTAATTTTGGCGTTTCAAAGGTCTGCAAATTTCGCATCTGTTTGATCGAACTACCACAGAGTGGTAGGAACTGCATTTCATCAATCAATGTTAAGCCTTACAGCCTAATTTCAAACTCTATTGTAGGGCACAACGGATCTACTGAAAGCCATTTTGCGAGTTCAGGAGAGCGGCTTAGGCGATGACGAAGTGGGAGAAGACGTCGAGCAGACAGAGGCAGATGAGGCGGAAGGAGCGGCCCCCCTGACACAAAACAACGGGGAGGCCACTCTTGCGACGGAAGATGCCGAAGTGAGCAGGGGGAGCACCACGGTAGTCCCGCAGCATCCCTCTCTGCCGTGTCTCTCACAGTTGGTACAGTGGTGGGCCAAGACCTGGCTCCCCTCTAGGCCGCCCACCGCCTGCGGCAGTCCTCGAGCTGCATTGCGTAGGAAGGCTAACTCCACCTCCGCCTAGAGAGCGCCACCCAACCACTCCGCCGGCCACCTTAGTCATCATCTCACTTTTCCTCACCTTCATCATGATCGTGCGCAGTTGATCATCTGCCTTCTGTTCTTCCGTCCCTGTGACCGGTCTACTGCATCCATTCTTGAGATCATGTTCTTTTGGGGTCATTTGAGGTTTTGTATGGTTGGGTTCGTGTGGCTCTTATCAGAGGCTGGCACTCCGCCCAATTTGCG